>NC_053169.1:50126565-50149268 GCF_016835505.1 Polypterus senegalus | reverse complement strand
CAGTGGAGGGGCTGGAGTTTGTGTCAGAGTTAATCCATCTGTCTTGTCATCAATATTACTGTCTTTGGATTATTGTTTTGTCCTGGGTTACCACACCTTTATGAATGTATGGATTGTCCCATGCTTGTCTGTCGTGTGAGTACTGAGTTGGATTACTCACCATGCTTTGGAGAAGCGAGTGCTCCCCATTTCATCACCCCTCATTGCATCAGGAATACCGGTAGGACTGTTTACTGTATATTTTACATAAAGCAAGCTGCTCCCTGCATTATCATTTCTCCTTCATTCCACATCATTGGTTGCTACTTCTTTTGGACAGTGTATTGCACTTTGTGTTTTTCTGTCTTGTTGCTATTTTCGGGCTGTGGTATATTTGGAAGTAGGGGAGGGATTGTTTTTGTTTGTTGTTTGATTAGAATTCTCTTGCTATTTTTGTTTAATATATTCATGTTGATTATTATTTAATCTCATTGTTTCTGTGTCTCCATGTATGAGTGGTGCGAGTCGGGCAAAGGCTGGGTGCGTTCCTGGAGCTCCCTCTTCAAAAATAAACAAATCACTGTCCTTGTGGTGTTGTGAATCGTAGTGTCTCCTTGATTACTACATGCTGAAATGGTTATGCGAATAAAAGACAAGATTGTAGTAGGAGAAAGGTTGATGTAATACACAAAATGTACTCGTAAACAACAAGACTGGACGGTTGTCACATACATAGAGATTTTAAGGATAATAGCTGAACCTAAATGGTATAAGAAGAACAAGAGTGTAATAGAATAGACTTAATTTAATAAGTCATTTGGGTTTAGACCAATGAACCAATCAGAGTAAATGTATGTATCCAGCAGCACTATTAAGGAAAATTCAATTGTTTAAAAAGTGGACTTCTCCCCTTATTCTTTTGACCTTTCTGTAACAGACCACTGTGATGAATCCTCCTTCTTCATCATTTGCTGAGGGGTAAATAAAGACACAATGAACTGGTTTCCTTCTGTCTGGTTTCTGACTTAAAAACGATTTTCAAACTTGTCCTATTAGAGGATAAGTTTATTTCTTTAATTAATATGTTGATTTCTTCCACTGCATCCATTACTGACACGAAGAATTTCTGTAAAGAGAGGACTTTAATGCATTATAATAATACTAGTTGTTATTGTAATAAAACGATGTTGTTTGAGCTGGTCTAAGACGGGTTGAAATCTAAATAATCCACATAGTCATCAATAGTGTTTGCAGTGCACTATGCTGCACCATGTCTCTGTTATACACTCACCTAAAGGATTATTAGGAACACCTGTTCAATTTCTCATTAATGCAATTATCTAATCAACCATCACATGGCAGTTACTTCAATGCATTTAGGGGTGTGGTCCTGGTCAAGACAATCTCCTGAACTCCAAACTGAATGTCAGAATGGGAAAGAAAGGTGATTTAAGCAATTTTGAGCGTGGCATGGTTGTTGGTGCCAGACGGGCCGGTCTGAGTATTTCACAATCTGCTCAGTTACTGATTTTCACGCACAACCATTTCTAGGGTTTACAAAGAATGGTGTGAAAAGGGAAAAACATCCAGTATGCGGCAGTCCTGGGCTAAAAATGCCTTGTTGATGCTAGAGGCCAGAGGAGAATGGGCCGACTGATTCAAGCTGATAGAAGAGCAACTTTGACTGAAATAACCACTCGTTACAACGAGGTATGCAGCAAAGCATTTGTGAAGCCACAACACGCACAACCTTGAGGCGGATGGGCTACAACAGCAGAAGACCCTACCGGGTACCACTCATCTCCACTACAAATAGGAAAAAGAGGCTACAATTTGCACGAGCTCACCAAAATTGGACAGTTGAAGACTGGAAAAATGTTGCCTGGTCGGATGAGTCTCGATTTCTGTTGAGACATTCAAATGGTAGAGTCAGAATTTGGCGTAAACAGAATGAGAACATGGATCCATCATACCTTGTTACCACTGTGCAGGCTGGTGGTGGTAGTGTAATGGTGTGGGGGATGTTTTCTTGGCACACTTTAGGCCCCTTAGTGCCAATTGGGCATTGTTTAACTGCCACGGGCTACCTGAGCATTGTTTCTGACCATGTCCATCCCTTCATGACCACCATGTACCCATCCTCTGATGGCTACTTCCAGCAGGATAATGCACCATGTCACAAAAGCTCAAATCATTTCAAATTGGTTTCTTGAACATGACAATCAGTTCACTGTACTAAAATGGCCCCCACAGTCACCAGATCTCAACCCAATAGAGCATCTTTGGGATGTGGTGGAACGGAGCTGCCCTGGATGTGCATCCCACAAATCTCCATCAACTGCAAGATGCTAACCTATCAATATGGGGCAACATTTCTAAAGAATGCTTTCAGCACCTTGTTGAATCAATGCCACATAGAATTAGAGCAGTTCTGAAGGCGAAAGGGGGTCAAACACCATATTAGTATGGTGTTCCTAATAATCCTTTAGGTGAGTGTATGTCATTTGGTATAGGATCCATAAAAACAGTTAATGTTTGCCACGTGCCATTATTGAAATGACAAATGCAATGTTTTTTATTGCTAAAAATGTTTATGGGTTGAAACCTAAGTAAACCATGCAGACCTCAGTGTTAACGTTTGCGGTACACCATGCAATGCTTAAATCTCTGATAGATGATATTTGGTACGAGATTGGTGTTAATGTTTGTGATGCGCCCCTGTTGGAATGACAGAGACCCAGCAAGCAGACAGACACACAGACACATATCCTTTTATCAAGGTGAATAGAAAAGGAAAATCAGAATTGTCATGTCATCTTCTAGCCCATGTGGAAAAATAAAAATCAGTTATTGATCAAATCTGGTGTGCGTGACAAGGGCCACGAGAAGTCTGTCTTGCGACAAGTGCAGCTTCTGTTTTCTGTAACGAACAAGAAGTTACAAGTGCCCAACTGATGACCTTTAAAATTGTGTAACTACTGATCCAAACAAAATTATTGTAAAGATGTAATGTCTTGAAATTCTTGTGCAACTAAAGTCATAAGGTCAAATTTTGCGCTTAGCATTATAAAAGATTTAGGACACGACACCTGGCAGATGAAGGGCAGGTGTCCTAGGACTGTGCTTCTCTGTCATTCTTACCTTTGCCTGGTGTGTATTAATAAAATATTTTTACTAACTTTAATTATATCTCTGTCTTCAGTCACAAGAAATGACACTAGAGAAAAAGTGTCCACAGTTTTCTGGCGCGGACGGGGCAGGGACGGCCGGCTGACTCCTCGAGCGGGACGATCTCAGCGATCTGTCTTCTTGAAGCAGACTGCCGCTACAGTGTACACCGGCAGCAGAGTAAGCAGCTCCGATAAAAGTTAGGACTGCCCTGTCCTGAGACGACTCCTGCGTGAGGAGTCCCCGGTCTCCTTCTGGTACAACCACGGTGACTGAGAAGGATTTTCCTGACAGAGCTGACTAACACCCAGGCTGGGGTAAGTAACCCGGAGGTTTCCGTAAAAAGATAAGCTGGGGGCGGGCTTGCTGTAGAGTATAAAAGTGACCGGGAATAGTAAATGGAAAAGAAATACCTTGTTTTAGGTCACTCCTGTTGGGAAAGATAGTATAGAACACTATCCTCTGGGAATTAAAAAGGGGATTTAGGACGGGATCCGGTGCGTGGCACACCCATAAACCCGGACAAATCTATTGGACAGAGGATAGAGCATAGAATAGAAGAATAACAGGTTAAAAAAAACAAGGGGAGTAATAAAAAGTACGTACTAGAAATAAATATTTGCTTTCACCGTGCACTGTGACAGTAACGTAGGAAATAGTGTAGTATACTTCCCCTGGGAATATTAAAGGGAACGTTGGGGCGGGTGAGTGGCACACTCAGCATTCCAATAGTTCATCGGACAGGGGACGAGTAGGACAAGGATAGAAAGATAAATCTGGCACAGGGCTCGGGGGGGAAAAGCAAAGGAAAAAATGGGAATACATAACAGCAAGCCTGCCAACCGGCCCGGGTTCAAGTCTTTTATGCTGGAAGGATTGTTTTCGGAGGATCAGCAGACGCCGCACAAAAAAGGGTCACCTAGAAAGTTAATAGAGAAAAACACAGGATTGGATTTTAAAAGGGCATGTAAAAAATGGAATAAGCAGAGCGGTGGACATTAGAAGGGACAGAAGACGCAAGTGAAATTCAGGAAATTAGAAAAATATTATGTAGAAATGCACAAGGGTGTTGTATGTAGAAGTGTATGAGGATGTTGTAATAGAGGTATGTGTTATGTATGACAGATGGGAGTTGGTTATTAAAGATTGTAATTTAAAGGCAGTACAGAAATGAATTATTGGCTGCAGAAAGTTAGAACTAGGAAAAAAAAAGACCCGTTATATCCCACACTTGTTCCTCCACCACCTCCAGCGCCCACCGCACCAGAATTAAAAGATGATCCCTTGGGGTCTGGTTTCTTTGAAGAATATCATTATGATCCCTCATTACACACTGATCCGGGGAATGACAAAAGTAACGTAATGGGTTCGGCAGGTGGGTTTCACGATCCTAGAACCTCCATTTCACAACGCACTAGAAGTCAAACCCTATTCCTTCAGCCCCCTAATCAAAACACCACCTTTCAATCCCCCTTAAAGTCCCCAAACCCACAGGCCCCTTATTGGAATGCCCCCTGATTGAGATCCCAGAACCCCCCCGACATGATTCAATGCAACCTGCAGGAGCTAATAACCCCACTACTGTAATGATACATCGTAACTGAGACATTCAAGAGCTGAAGGACGTTGTGTCCGAATTGCCTGATCCCAAAGTCATCGGTGTGTTTAAAAAATTCATAGAACAATTACAGCAGCTGTATGATATGTATAAGCCTAATGCCGCAGAATGGACTCAGGTGCTGTGGAGAAAGCTTGGCACCACATGGGAGACTGTCAATCATGGACAGCATAACGGAAACCCGTGGCAGTGGAACGAGGCGTTGCCTCGGGGCCGGGATGAAGGTCCCTTTATTACGCAATGGGAACATGTTAAAATAATATTAAGGACAAGTATAAGAAAGGCAGAGACTGGTCTCTTATCTCGGCTGCCAAACAGAAAAAAAAAGAGACAGTAGATGAATGGGCACACTGAATTTAAGAGTTAATGGCAACACACTCCGGCCTTGAAAATCCAGACAACCGAACTAAAACTGCAGTTCCTCTTTTTGTTTCCGGACTTAGAAGCGACATTCAAAACAAGGTATCCTGTATTAGATGAGAGGCTGCCGCGTTTGAGGAAGTAAACGTCACGCAGCGCATGCTGAACAACAGAGCAAGCAGAAAGAGTCAGACACCCAGACAAAGCTGATTGCAGCACAAATGAACTATTACACTGGTGGGGCCACTCCCGGCAGAAGTCGTGGACGTGGAGGATTTTTCCGGGGACAAGGGTGTGGACGGGGACAAGGTAGCGGATATATGTTACCTAATCCAAGTGGATCATCCACTCAGCTGCCTCCCCTCCAGATCCAAACGCTACACCATATGCTTGTTACGGGTGTGGTGAAATGGGACACTTCTGCCGCAATTGCCCTCACAAGTGCCCACCCCCTCCTCCACCACCTGAACAATTTGATGTTTCATGGACATAGGAATCGCAGGGATCCCCAGCCCTTCTCTTCAACTACCTTTGCTCACCCATAATTCAGAGACTGATCCATTATTGACTTTGCTGGCTGGTGAATGGCACTGAAACTGTTTTCCTCGTGGACACAGGAGCCACGGCTCAGCCCTTTCGCTGAAGGAGGTCCCTGCCTCAAGAGATTCTTCGAGTTCAGCTGCATTCCAGTGATTCCACTTTAACACACTGATTTCTTTTAAATCAGCTCTGTCCAGTTAACCTCTTAGGAAGGGATCTCATGACAAAACTTTCTCTCTCCATTTCAATGAAATGTTTCCCACACACCATCCTTCTTAAAGCCCTTCACTCATTTCCCTCCTGCTTGTTTCCCAATCTCCAAGCCCCTGACACCCTATTGCACTGCCCAATATTTCCCTATAGAAGTAGACACCCCCTGGCTAGAATCTTTTCTTTCATCAGGTACCTGCCCCGAAACCCTTCACATCCCCTGCATTTTCATTTCCCCCACAAAAGCTGCTGCATTTGTACATCTTACATATTCACAGAATATTTTTACCTCATATTTCTTTAGCTAAATCAAGCACTGTCCATTGGGTGGAAATCGGATCATGGGTAGAACAATGTCTTAATAGAACAGACTGGGTACATGTTGCTTCAGGTGTTTTGATACCTCAGACCATTTAATAACTAAAGTTGTGCTTCAAACTGATTTTTTAGTACATCGTACATTATGCTGCACTTCCCTTTCTGCGTTGTCATTGCAAACTACTTCCCCTTCTTGGCTCTTAGCGCTTCCTGACTCTTTGTGGTCTCAGGGTAAAAATGATTATGGAAGGATAGCCCATTGTGAGCCTCTGGTGATCTACCCTAAATCTTCTTTCCGTCCGCACCGTGCCCAGTATCCTCTGTCTCCTGAAGCAGAGGCTGGCATCTCCGCCATACATTCCGATCTTGTGAAACGTGCGATTATTCCAATTAAATATTCTCCAGTTAATTCTCCCATTTTACCTGTAAAAAAGGCTGACGGTTCATGGCGTTTTGTTCAAGACTTACGACAAGTGAATGCTGCAATCTTTCCTAGAGCTCCTATTGTACCTAATCCTTCCACTATTCTTTCTGCAATCCCTCCCTCTGCTCGTTATTTTTCAGTAATTGATTTAGCCAATGCTTTTTTCTCTATCCCCGTACACCCTGACTCGCAATTCTGGTTTGCTTTTACTTTTCGAAGCCGCCGTTGGACATGGACTGTCATGCCTCAGGGATATACTGAAGCCCCTTGTGTGTATGGACAAGCGCTTGCTCAAAATTTAGAAGGGTTCTGGCCAGACCGAGGTAGTACATTAATACAGTATGTAGATGATATTATGTTATGCAGTGCTACTGAAGAAGATTGTCGCAAGACACTAAAAAACTACTGCAGTTTCTGGGGGACAATGGACATAAAGTTTCAAAGGCTAAATTGCAATTAATTCAAACAACTGTAAAATATTTAGGTCATGACATCACAAATGGAATAAGAGCTCTCTCTAGCGATCGCATTAACACCATTCAAAATCTTCCCAGACCTGTCACAAAACAACAGGTTATGTCTGTATTGGGCATTCTGGGTTACTGCCGCAAGGGATTTTGAATTTCACTGAAAGAGCACAGCCGTTACAAAATTTAGCAAACACCCCTGGCCTTCCTCTTTCTGGTCAGGTGCAATGGTCCGAGCAGGCTGAGAAGGCTCTCTGTGACTTAAAAAATGCACTTTCGGTGGCACCAGCCTTGGGCCTTCGGACTTTTCTCGTCCCTTTACTCTGTTCGTGGACGAAAAGGGGGGATATATGAATGCAGTTTTAACACAATTACATGGGGATAAACAAAGGCCAATAGCTTATTTTTCGAAAAAATTGGATCCTGTGGCCGCAGCACTTCCGCCTTGCCTTAGGGCTGTGGCTGCCACAACAGAAGCTGTGCTAGCCAGTACAGATATAGTGCTCATGAGCCCCCTAACAGTAAAGGTGCCTCACGCTGTACATTCCATTTTAGTACAGGCTAAGACCTCCCATCTCACTACTGCTAGGGCAATACACTAATTGCCATACAGAAATAACAAAGGTTGTAAAGCCTCGAGTAGATCTACAAGAAACACCTTTAGAAATTGGAGAAAATATTTTTGTAGACGGATGTTCTTTGCGATTGGAAAACGGAGCACCCTCAACTAGTTACGCAGTGGTCCAAGGGGACCGCCTGCTGGAAGCAAATCGAATTTCATCAAGTTTAAGTGCACAAGCAGCTGAATTAATAGCGCTCACCCGAGCATGTCAGCTGTCGAAGGAAAAATCATAACAATTTATACAGATTCCAGATATGCCTTTGGAGTCTGCCATGATCATGGGGCATTATGGAAATTGAGGGATTTAAGACCAGTACTGGCAAGCCCATCCAACATCAAAAGTTAATCGAATCCCTCTTGGAAGCCATAACTAAACCATCAAAACTAGCGATTGTTAAATGTCAAGCTCACACAGGAAAACAGGACCTTGTCAGCAAAGGAAATGAATTGGCAGATTACTTTGCTAAAGAGGCTGCATACAGTAACACACCAATCTCTTTATTCCAACAGAGAAATGACAAGGACCCCGATAATCAAATTATTTCTTTACAGAGTGCAGCCACGGACATTGAAAAGAAAAAGTGGTCCAAAGAAGGATCCCTCTCTGATGGAGTCTGGACTCATCAGCAAACTAACAAACCTTTTCTCCCAAAAGCTTCTTTTCCAGGTATGGCAAAAATAGCCCATGGCCTCGACCATGCTGGGAAAGATGCCATGGTTCAAGATGTTGAAAAACATTGGGAAGCTGTAGGCTTCTCTACATATGCAGAGCAATTCTGTAGACGCTGTGCATTATGTCAAAGGTTTAATGTAGGAAAAGGCACTCAGGTAAGTCCCGCCGTTACTCCTAACCCAATGGGTCCGTTTGAACACCTCCAAATGGATTTTATTGAACTAACACCGTCTAAAGGTTACCGATATTGCCTTGTGATTGTCGATGTGTTCTCCGATGGGTAGAAGCTTTCCCTTCAAAACGCAATGATGCCAAAACGGTTGCTAAAGCACTAATTAAAGAAATTATTCCAAGATGGGGCATCCCGCAAAAGCTACAGACAGATAATGGTACTCACTTTGTGAATTCCATAATAAATGAATTGACTACCTGGCTACAGATCAATGTACATCATTACTGCAAATACCATCCACAAAGTGGGGTATTGTGGAACGATGCAATGGCACCCTAAAAGCTAAGCTTGCAAAATTTGTGAACAAACCAATTTATCCTGGCCAGATGCTTTACCCCTGGCTTTAATGGGATTGAGGGACGGACACACCGGCAATTGGGGCTATCGCCGTTTGAAATCCTGACCGGACGACCCATGCCCGTTGGCATGGTTATAGGAAATGTGAACCTGCATACTGTGGACAATGATCTTCTCTCTAGTCTTACAGGCCTCCGAGCGTCCCTGAAGGAAGTCCACGAGCAGGTTAATCAGGCTTGGAGAACCAGCCCTCCATCTAAGGACTCGCCGATTCCCTTGGGCACCTGGATCCTGGTTCGAGACACCCGGAGGAAACATTGGCATCAGCCTAGGTGGAGAGGACCGTTCCAAGTTCTTTTGTCCACACCACACGCTGTAAAGGTTGAAGGATTGCCCGCCTGGATTCACGCCGCACTGCAAAAGATGGCACCCATAATATACATACTCTTGTTGTTTTTTCTTCCATTATCCACTTCACGGGTGACACTGACTTTCCAGGTTGAGGAAACTGCCTCATACCAGGTTGACTTTTGTGCAATTGTTCTGGAGTGATGTGTTTGCAAACACAGGACCAAATGACTGGGGTTATGAACCCTGGCAGGCTACTCAGTATGGCCTAAAGACTCGATTCTCTATTTTAAAGGGACATGCCTCTCATGAGTGTGCTAAGAATCAGTGTAACCCATTAATCATTACTCTAAAGAATCCTTCTTTGCATGATTCAGGAACTTATGTCTTAGCTGCATATGCAAGTGGTCATGATCCCCGAGGACTCTTTCAAATTAAGGTCAAGACACCTGCTCCCTCTCCTCTGTCCCCCTTTCCTACTTAGTTTTTGACTACTGCATCCATGCGAGGAAAAACCCTAGTCCAGGCTTTGAATCTAACCACCTTAACAAGCACGTTCTCAGTAGAAACTGGTTATGGAGACCAGAATAGATGGTTACTTATATTATAACCAGCAGCGTTTCCTTAATTTTACTAGAAATGCTATAGAAGGTATTCATGAACAATTAGATCGTACCTCCCTAATGACTTGGCAAAATCGTTTACTTGCTGAGAAAGGTGGAGTATGTGCTATGTTTGGTGATGCTTGTTGTACATATATCCCTAATAATACTGCACCTGATGGGTCCATTACTCGAGCACTAGCCAGCCTAACATCTCTTTCCAATGAACTTGCCACTAACTCAGGCATTTCTGACCCTTGGGATCGATGGTTCATGTCCACCTTTGGGTCATGGGGCCAAAGGCTAAAATCAGTATTTATTTCTTTGGCAGTAGTATTCATTGTCCTTTTACTTATCGGATGTTGCATTGTTCCTCTTATTCGCTATATAATATCCAAATATTTCACTGCTTCTATAGCCAAGGCCTATATGCTACACGAGGAACATATGCTCCAAATTGCCTCTTCAGTTTCCTCATCCCTTTCCCCCTCTCCTCCTCCTTCCCCATCCCTTACCTCCACCTTCTGAATTTTCTTCACTCTTTGTCATGCCCAGATTGATAAAAGGGGAATGTGGAAAAATAAAAATCAGTTATTGATCAAATCTGGTGTGCGTGACAAGGGCCACGAGAAGTCTGTCTTGCGACAAGTGCAGCTTCTGTTTTCTGTAACGAACAAGAAGTTACAAGTGCCCAACTGATGACCTTTAAAATTGTGTAACTACTGATCCAAACAAAATTATTGTAAAGATGTAATGTCTTGAAATTCTTGTGCAACTAAAGTCATAAGGTCAAATTTTTGCTTAGCATTATAAAAGATTTAGGACACCGACACCTGGGCAGATGAAGGGCAGGTGTCCTAGGACTGTGCTTCTCTGTCATTCTTACCTTTGCCTGGTGTGTATTAATAAAATATTTTTACTAACTTTAATTATATCTCTCTGTCTTCAGTCACAAGAAATGACACTAGAGAAAAGTGTCCACACCCACTTAGTCCAGACCAGGGTCATGGTGGAAGCTGGAGCCTATTCAGCTAGCATAGGGCATAACACACTCTGGACAGAGTACCAGTCCATTGCAAGGTAAATAAACACACACACACACACACACTAAACGCGCACTAGGGACAATTTAGCATCGCCGTTTCACCTAAGCTGATTGATTTTAGACAGTGAGAAGAAACCAAAGCAACAGGAGGAAACCCATACAGACATGTGGAGAACATACTGACTCCATGCAGGGGAGGACCCAGGATGAAAACTTCAGCTACCACTGCATCACCATGCCACCCAAATTATAATTATGACAGTTATATTCCCTTTTTAAATAATGACAACGTCTTGGCATAAACCAACTGAAAGGAATTTTCTGTTTATGAGCAAAATGGAACAGGATCAATTGCAGAATGATCCTTTTAGGGTACCAGAGGGAATGTTTAGAAAAATGCCTGAGTACACTTCTTGATCAAAAAAGTGGGGTGGTGGAATAGGAAAAACAACAAAAAAAAAACAACAACTGTCCTAATCTTCGTTATGAAGGGGTCTGTTTGTAAGTTTTACTAATGAAGATAATAAAATAATCATTCAAGTTACAAAAAAGGCTGATTGTGGAAGTGTTGTGCAAAAACAGATCCACAGAATACCACAGCTTTGCTAAATATATCTGGAATTACTTGATGCCAAGATCAGTGCGAGGTAAAACAAACAATCAAATAACAGCTTTTGCCTTCAAATCCTTTTTCAAATGAATTCAAATCATATTTAGATAGTGACATTCGATCCAAGAGCCCTAATACTTACTATCCAATATAACAACACTAGGTGTGTGACACTAGGGCAGCGCTGTTCTAGCGAGCTGCATGAGTGTCGTTAGCTCACAGACACTCTCATAATAATGCGGTCCAGCATTAGCATCATTAGCAACAGAAATGCAGCGTTTTCAATTTACTGCCATACCACACATTCCTTGTGGATTACTTAATGATAAGCATATGCCAGCATGGCTTATTTGAACTAGCTTTTAATTACATTTTCTTGAACTTTTTGCTATTGGGTTAGATTGAACAATTTTTATACCAGTTCATATGCACCAAGTATAAAGAACTGACTAACATTAATAAACTGACCTTTCCTTGAGAAAAATTGGGTGAGCAACTGTCACCCTCACTTATCTTGCTCAAACTTTCTTGCCTTTCTTTACTTTTCTGCTCAAGTTCGACATTTCAATTTAAGCAAAACAAAATCGTGTCTAGTGTTCCCTAGCAAGACCTATGGTTCAACTTGGGAAGGACCGGGCTGAACCATTCTAGCTAAAACAGATGGGGATAATGCAACGTAGAAACTGTTTGGATTGTTGCTTTTGGCAAAAACCATTCATTTCTAAAACATATGTACTGTAAATCCTGCTTAAATTACATTCCGATAGATAGATAGATAGATAGATAGATAGATAGATAGATAGATAGATAGATAGATAGATAGATACTTTATTAATCCCAAGAGGAAATTCACATTATCCAGCAGCAGCATACTGATCCGCTGTTACAAAACCGTAACCCATTTTGCTACATGTGTGGTTTATCTGCCCCCATCTGTGGACCAGAGCAGCACAAAAAAAAATACTGGAGGGCCTACCATGTAGCAGAGAAACATATGATTGAGCTATAATAGGCTGGTAATGTTTTAGATGTCTGGTGATGCACGTGTGCCACACTGAATGTGTGCCCACCCAGGTAAACTGCTGACCCTCTTTCTTGTTGGGTGACTGGGGCTTGAAATTGCTCCCCAAGAATGAGGAATTCCCAATAAAGTGCAGGTCATGAGCTCAAGCTGACTAAGTCTTTGCCGTCTGTGCATGTCACCCTTGGACGGTTTAGTGAGGTACTTACAGTGGTGTGAAAAACTATTTGCCCCCTTCCTGATTTCTTATTCTTTTGCATGTTTGTCACACAAAATGTTTCTGATCATCAAACACATTTAACCATTAGTCAAATATAACACAAGTAAACACAAAATGCAGTTTTTAAATGATGGTTTTTATTATTTAGGAGAACAAAATCCAAACCTACATGGCCTTGTGTGAAAAAGTAATTGCCCCTTGTTAAAAAATAACCTAACTGTGGTGTATCACACCGGAGTTCAATTTCCGTAGCCACCCCCAGGCCTGATTACTGCCAAACCTGTTTCAATCAAGAATCATCACTTAAATAGGAGCTGCCTGACACAGAGAAGTAGACCAAAAGCACCTCAAAAGCTAGACATCATGACAAGATCCAGAGAAATTCAGGAACAAATGAGAACAGAAGTAATTGAGTAATTACCCCAAGAGCACAGAGCGACTCATCCGAGAGGTCACGAAAGACCCCAGGACAACGTCTAAAGAACTGCAGGCCTCACTTGCCTCAATTAAGGTCAGTGTTCACGACTCCACCATAAGAAAGAGACTGGGCAAAAACGGCCTGCATGGCAGATTTCCAAGACGCAAACCACTGTTAAGCAAAAGAACATTAGGGCTCATCTCAATTTTGCTAAGAAACATCTCAATGATTGCCAAGACTTTTGGGAAAATACCTTGTGGACTGATGAGACAAAAGTTGAACTTTTTGGAAGGCAAATGTCCCGTTACATCTGGCATAAAAGGAACACAGCATTTTAGAAAAAGAACATCATACCAACAGTAAAATATGGTGGTGGTAGTGTGATGGTCTGGGGTTGTTTTGCTGCTTCAGGACCTGGAAGGCTTGCTGTGATAGATGGAACCATGAATTCTACTGTCTACCAAAAAATCCTGAAGGAGAATGTCCGGCCATCTGTTCGTCAACTCAAGCTGAAGCGATCTTGGTGCTGCAACAGGACAATGACCCAAAACACACCAGCAAATCCACCTC
This sequence comes from Polypterus senegalus, assembly GCF_016835505.1. Lineage (NCBI taxonomy): Eukaryota > Metazoa > Chordata > Cladistia > Polypteriformes > Polypteridae > Polypterus > Polypterus senegalus. The sequence continues at coordinate 50,135,526 of NC_053169.1, read as the reverse complement.
TAAATGGCTGAAGAAAAACAAAATGAAGACTTTGCAGTGGCCTAGTCAAAGTCCTGACCTGAATCCAATTGAGATGCTATGGCATGACCTTAAAAAGGCGGTTCATGCTAGAAAACCCTCAAAAGAAGCTGAATTACAACAATTCTGCAAAGATGAGTGGGCCAAAATTCCTCCAGAGCGCTGTAAAAGACTCATTGCAAGCTATCGCAAACGCTTGATTGCAGTTATTGCTGCTAAGGGTGGCCCAACCAGTTATTAGGTTCAGGGGGCAATTACTTTTTCACACAGGGCCCTGTAGGTTTGGATTTTTTTTCTAACTAAATAATAAAAACCATCAATTAAAAACTGCATTTTGTGTTTACTTGTGTTATATTTGACTAATGATTAAATGTGTTTGATGATCAGAAACATTTTGTGTGACAAACATGCAAAAGAATAAGAAATCAGGAAGGGGGCAAATAGTTTTTCACACCACTGTATTTGGCCCTGCTGCAGCAGATCGTGGCCTCTGACGGAGCACCCAGATGATGATCAAATTTAACTATAGAGAAAGTAAACGTCCTAACAAGGTTTCCATAGATGAACCTGTGGAAGGATCATTACTGAGGCTTAAGGAGCAAAAGCGGAGGCCCAGTGCATCCACTCAACCCCATCTTTCCCGAAGCCGACATCCTGCTGGAGCCTAACCTTATTTTTTTCATACAATTGATGCTTCGGTATCCTTTGGAGTGTAACTTAAGCAATAAAACTGAACAGACTATAAATTATTCTTCTAAATGTATTTTCAATAATTGGCTAATAAAAATTGTTTAAATTTTAGTCCAATGTTTTTGATGGCGCCGTCAGTCAGAGGCCATTGGGACACCAGTCCAACGCAGGGCACATTCACTCACATAACCACACTGACTTGGCCTGGGTTAAGGTGAAGATGCCAGTTTGTGGGAAGTGGGAGGAAAATCGGATTACCTGGCAAAAGGAACAAACATAGGGAGAAGATAAAACACTGCCTTGGCCCAAATCCTAATCAATCTCAGAAAAAACATTCATCCATTCAATCTCTTATCCATGTCCTGGACTCTAATGGATGCAAGGCAGGGCAACTTAAGACCCAATAGCAAAAATCAGTTATAACAAGAAAATAATGTACAGCCATCTGTATCTGGAGCCTGGACACAGCCAGCACCATTTCTGTGACATTGATCTTGGCTTATCGTATAGTTATATCATTACATTTATAGCACAAAAAAATTCTTTTTCTCTTTAGTGCCAATAGACTTATCACGTGACAAAGAGATTCCATACCAAGGATGAATCTGATATCCGTGAGCCAGGCGTCACTGTAGATGGCACAGTGGAGCAGATAGTGTCCTTGAAAGAAGCCATTCATGGTGCAAAGATGATGGCAGCAATCACAATGTCAAGAGGAGTGTCGGCCCCGGTCAACAGGGAGTAGATGAAGGTCCTAAACGCAAAACAGAATTTCACAGCGTCAGATTCGTTCATTCCACATCTGACAGCATTTAAGAAATCTCAGAAGACAAAGCAGGATGAAACAATCCTGAGCTGTCCAGCAGTTAACTTGGAGAACTATGGTCACTGAGTCAGACTGGAAACTGCTCAAATTAACCATGTGGTGCAACTTGATGTTATACAGGAGGAAAAATTGTGAAAAATTACCTAAACAGGAAAACAAATTGAATGGAAATATTTTCCCACGTTGCGGATTTCTTCTTTTGTTATACCACACTCATAACGGATGACAAGTTTCAAGTTACAATCACTTCGACACACTGTAGACATCTGTGCAGTGGGAAAGTCTGAGAAGTGGGCACACCATCTAGTAGCCCTGGCCCATCCATGTGGTCTTCAGACCCTGGCACTGAGTCTAGCAAAGCCTGGATTGGAACATGATTGAAAAAGCATTGCTGTCCCTCAATAAACCTCATTGTCGCTCCTTGAAGAACACTCAAATATTCCTCTTTGCAGATGCAAGCATTTTATTCATGAAAAGGTTGCTAATTTTTTCAGCTTAATGGTGATATTCTGGAATCATTTCAGTCAGGATGCAAAGCTTTTCATAGTGCCAAGTCCGCTCTTTTGAAGGTCACAAATGACTTGTTACTTGTTGTGCTGTTTTGACCTTATGGGATATGAATACTGCTTATGAGACGCCATAGACTACCCTTGGGTTAGATCATTAAGAAACACAAGATCTCCTTTCACTATTATTTTTGAAGACCCTTTTTGGATGCTTGGGAAAGATTAAAGGCTGGTTGGGAAATCATTTCCTCCAGCTGAATGAAAGTAAATGTGAAGTGGTCTTGTCTGAACATTAGAACAATGTAGCCGAGAACAGGCCATTCAGCTCAACAACAGTCCTGTCCACTTCATTCTTCTAAAATAACATCAAGTCGAGTCTTGAAGGCCCCTAAAGTCCTACTGTCTACCAAACTACTTGGTCGCTTATTCCAAGTGTTTATGGCTCTCTCTGCGCAGAAAGAATTCCTGTTTGTGTAAAATTTACCCTTAACAAGTTCCCAACTGTGTCCTCGAGTTCTTGATGAACTCATTTTACAGTCACCGTCTCGATCCACTGGACTAATGCCCTTCATAATTTTAAACACTTCCATCATGTCTCCTCTTAATCTCCTTTGACTTAAAAGGCTTGGCTCTTTTGGCTTGGCTATAAAGCAGTTGTACTGAAGTCTCATTTTGATTGAATGAGGCAGCCACCCCTGTTGGGGGTAAGCTGAGCATATGGGGGCGTTATGGGGCACCTTAGTTTGTAAAGTGAAAGTACAGTGCCCTAAATCTGTACATTTGGAGCACTGGAAAGTAGACGCAGTATACTGTTAGGTCCATAAATATTTGGACAGAGACAACTTTTCTAATTTTGGTTCTCTACATTACCACAATGAATTTTAAATGAAACAACTCAGATGCAGTTGAAGTGCAGACTTTCAGCTTTAATTCAGTGGGTTGAACAAAAAGATTACATAAAAATGTGAGGCAACTAAAGCATTTTTTTAACACAAACCCTTCATTTCAGGGGCTCAAAAGTAATTGTACAACTGACTCAAAGGCTATTTCATGGGCAGGTGTGGTCAAGTCCGTCGTTACGCCATTATCAATTAAGCAGATAAAAGGCCTGGAGTTGATTTGAGGTGTGGTGCTTGCATGTGGAAGATTTTGCTGTGAACAGACAACATGTGGTCAAAGGAGCTCTCCATGCAGGTGAAAGAAGCCATCCTTAAACTGTGAAAACAGAAAAAACAGATCCGAGAAATTGCTACAATATTACAAGTGGCAAAATCTAAAGTCTGGTACATCCTGAAAAAGAAAGCAAGCACTGGTGAACTCAGCAACGCAAAAAGACCTGGACGTCCACAGAAGACAACAGTGGTGGATGATCACTGAATCATTTCCATGGTGAACAGAAACCCTTTCACAGCAGCCAACCAAGTGAACAACACTCTCCAGGGGTCGGCGTATCGATATCCAAGTCTACAATAAAGAAGACTGCATGAAAGTAAATACAGAGGGTGCACTGCAAGGTGCAAGCCACTCATAAGCCTCCAAAATAGAAAGGCTAGATTGGACTTTGCTAAAAAAACATCTCAAAAAGCCAGCACAGTTCTGGAAAAACATTCTTTGGACAGATGAAACCAAGATCAACCTCTACCAGGATAATGGCAAGAAAAAAGTATGGAGAAGGCGTGGAACAGCTCATTATCCAAAGCATACCACATCATCTGTAAAACACGGTGGAGGCAGTGTGATGGCTTGGGCGTGCATGGCTGCCAGTGGCACTGGGACACTAGTGGTTTATTGATGATGTGACACAGGACAGAAGCAGCCGAATGTATTCTGAGGTATTCAGAGACGTACTGTCTGCTCAAATCCAGCTAGTGATTGGGCTGCGTTTCATGATACAGATGGACAATGACCCAAAACATACAGCCAAAGCAACCCAGGAGTTTATTAAAGCAAAGAAGTGGAAAATTCTTGAATGGCCAAGTCAGTCACCTGATCTTAACCCAACTGAGCAGGCATTTCACTTGTTGAAGACTTAACTTCAGACAGAAAGGCCCACAAACAAACAGCAACTGAAAGCCACTGCAGTAAAGGCCTGGCAGAGCATTAAAAAGGAGGAAACCCAGCATCTGGTGATGTCCATGAGTTCAAGACTTCAGGCTGTCATTGCCAGCAAAGGGTTTTCAACCAAGTATTAGAAATCAACATTTTATTTCCAGTTATTTAATTTGTCTACTTTTGAGCCCCTGAAATAAAGGGATTGTGTTAAAAAAATGCTTTAGTTGCCTCACATTTTTATGCAATCTTTTTGTTCAATCCACTGAATTAAAGCTGAAAGTCTGCACTTCAACTGCATCTGAGTTGTTTCATTTAAAATTCATTGTGGTAATGTAGAGAACCAAAATTAGAAAAAAGTTGTCTCTGTCCAAATATTTATGGACCAAACTGTAACTAACATTAATACACACATTGTAGGGTGAACACACACACACATATCAAACACTCATTGGCCAATTTACAGCGGTGTGAAAAACTATTTGCCCCCTTCCTGATTTCTTATTCTTTTGCATGTTTGTCACACAAAATGTTTCTGATCATCAAACACATTTAACCATTAGTCAAATATAACACAAGTAAACACAAAATGCAGTTTTTAAATGATGGTTTTATTATTTAGGAGAAAAAAATCCAAACCTACATGGCCCTGTGTCAAAAAGTAATTGCCCCCTTGTTAAAAAATAACCTAACTGTGGTGTATCACACCTGAGTTCAATTTCCGTAGCCACCCCTCAGGCCTGATTACTGCCACACCTGTTTCAATTAAGAAATCACTTAAATAGGAGCTGCCTGACACAGAGAAGTAGACCAAAAGCACATCAAAAGCTAGACATCATGACAAGATCCAGAGAAATTCAGGAACAAATGAGAACAGAAGTAATTGAGATCTATCAGTCTGGTAAAGGTTATAAAGCCATTTCTAAAGCTTTGGGACTCCAGCGAACCACAGTGAGAGCCATTATCCACAAATGGCAAAAACATGGAACAGTGGTGAACCTTCCCAGGAGTGGCCGCCGACCAAAATTACCCCAAGAGCAGAGACGACTCATCCGAGAGGTCACAAAAGACCCCAGGACAACGTCTAAAGAACTGCAGGCCTCACTTGCCTCAATTAAGGTCAGTGTTCACGACTCCACCATAAGAAAGAGACTGGGCAAAAACGGCCTGCATGGCAGATTTCCAAGACGCAAACCACTGCTAAGCAAAAGAACATTAGGCTCGTCTCAATTTTGCTAAGAAACATCTCAATGATTGCCAAGACTTTTGGGAAAATACCTTGTGGACTGATGAGACAAAAGTTGAACTTTTGGAAGGCAAATGTCCGCTACATCTGGCGAAAAGGAACACAGCATTTCAGAAAAAGAACATCATACCAACAGTAAAATATGGTGGTGGTAGTGTGATGGTCTGGGGTTGTTTTGCTGCTTCAGGACCTGGAAGGCTTGCTGTGATAGATGGAACCATGAATTCTACTGTCTACCAAAAATCCTGAAGGAGAATGTCCGCCATCTGTTCGTCAACTCAAGCTGAATCGATCTTAGGTGCTGCAACAGGACAATGACCCAAAACACACCAGCAAATCCACCTCTGAATGGCTGAAGAAAACCAAAATGAAGACTTTGGAGTGGCCTAGTCAAAGTCCTGACCTGAATCCAATTGAGATGCTATGGCTTGACCTTAAAAGGCGGTTCATGCTAGAAAACCCTCAAAAGAAGCTGAATTACAACAATTCTGCAAAGATGAGTGGGCCAAAATTCCTCCAGAGCTGTAAGAGACTCATTGCAAGTTATCAAACGCTTGATTGCAGTTATTGCTGCTAAGGGTGGCCCAACCAGTTATTAGGTTCAGGGGCAATTACTTTTTCACACAGGGCCATGTAGGTTTGGATTTTTTCTCCCTAAATAATAAAACCATCATTTAAAAACTGCATTTTGTGTTTACTTGTGTTATATTTGACTAATGGTTAAATGTGTTTGATGATCAGAAACATTTTGTGTGACAAACATGCAAAAGAATAAGAAATCAGGAAGGGGGCAAATAGTTTTTTACACCACTGTATAGTCAGGTCCATGAGTATTTGGACAGTGTCACAATTTTCAGACTTTTGGCTCTATATGCCACCACAATGGATTTGAAATGAAGCAAACAAGATATGATTGCAGTTTACATACCAGGAGAAGGTGGGAGGAGGATGCCATCATCTTCAACACCATCCAACCTCTGCTCCTTAGGGACAAGCTGACAGAGATGGAAATAAATTCACACCTGATGGCATGGATCGTGGACTATCTTACAGACAGGCCTCAGTATGTGCGTCTAGGGAACTGCAGGTCTGACATTCTGGTCAGCAACACAGGAGCGCTGCAGGGGACTGTACGTTCTCCGGTCCTGTTCGGCCTATATACATCGGACTTCTAATAAAACTTCGGAGTCCTGCGCGTGCAAAAGTTCACTGACGACACTGCTATCGTGGGCTGCATCAGGAGTGGACAGGAGGAGGAGTATAGGAACCTAATCAAGGACTTTGTTAAATAGTGTGACTCAAACCACCTACAACTCAACACCAGCAAAACCAAGGAGCTGGTGGTGGGGCCCAGCCCCTCATGGACCCGTGATCATCAGAGGTGACTGTGTGCAATGGGTGCAAACCTACCGGGTGTAGTAGTTGGATGATAAATTGGACTGGACTGCCAATACTGATGCTCTGTGTAAGAAAGAACAGAGCTGACTATACTTCCTTAGAAGACTGACATCCTTCAACAACTGCAATAACATGCTGCAGATGTTTTATCAGATGGTTGTGGCAAGCACCCTCTTCTACGCGGTGGTGTGCTGTGGAGGAAGCATAAAGAAGAAGGACGCCTCACGCCTGGACAAACTGTTGAGGAAGGCAGGCTCTATTGTAGGCATGGAGCTGGACAGTTTGACATCTGTGGTGGAGCAACGGGTGCTGAGCAGGCTCCAGTCAATCATGGAGAATCCACGGCATCCACTGAACAGGATCATCTCCAGAAAGAGGAGCAGCTTTAACGACGGACTGCTGTCACTGTCCTGCTCCACTGACAGACTGAGGAGATCGTTCCTCCCCTACACTATGCGACTCTTCAATTCCAGCCAGGGGGGTAAACGTTAACATTACACAACGTTACTGTCTGTTATACCTGCATTTTTATCAATCTTTAATTTAATATTGTTTATATAGCATTGTATAGTATGCTGCTGCTGGATTATGTGAATTTCTCCTTGGGATTAATAAAGAATCTATCTATCTATCATTATCATGAATATTATCAATAATACATTATTTGAATGTTTAATTTAACTCCGGTTAGTTTTTTTACTCTACCTAATAGCTTGAGGTTACAGATGTAGAAGGGAGGGTGGGGAGAACTTATAAAGTACAATATCTTATAAACTGTGGCAGGTCTATGGGATGTGAGGCATTCTGACAAAGAATACACAATAAAGAATGCAAAATGGGAAAGTAAAGTAATATACATCTATACCAAAACAAAACACAGTCCAAACACTTATGGACTTAACTGGAGTGTCACTAATTCACCTACCCTGCACATCTTTAGACAGTGAGAAGATACTTGAGCAAACACAGATATGGTGAGAACATACAAACTCCACACAGGGAGCACTCAGGATGAGAACCCTGGTCTCCTTACTGCAAGGCAGCAGCTCTACCACTGCACCACCATCTCTGCAAAGTGGTCTAAATTAATTACAACTATAAAAGAAAAAGTGAATGGATTGTATCACATGTTCACCCCCTTTAATATGTCACCCCTAAATCCTCAGCAGTGCAGCCCATCTCAGAATTAGTGAAACGGAGGTCACCTGTTTGGGTTTCAGTTGACTGTAGTACAACTGCTCCTGAATGTGGAAGGTCCAACTTGTGAAAGTCAAATATGGTAGACTGCACAAAGAAAAGAAAAGAACATTCTAACCAACCCGATGAAAAAGTGACTGAAAAACACAAGTCAGAGGATGGAGACAAGAAAATATCCAAGTAACGTGTTCAATCGGTCATTAAGAAAATGGAAAACAGTATGGCACAACTGTATACCAGCTTAGAGCAGGCTGTCTACAAAAATGGAGTGATCAGCAAGAAGACAACTAGTGAGAGAGGCCAGCAAAAGACCAAAGAGAACTCTGAAGGAGTTGCAAGCTACAGTGGATCACACTAGAGAGACTGTGCAGCCAACAACTGATGCTTTATGGGAGAATAGCAAAGAGAAAAATCAGGAGTGTGCTCCCCTCGACTTTATCATATACTGAAATAGAGGAAAAGGTCATCAGAACCACTTCCAGTCGTGCAATATTTCTCAAATATCATAGGTCTTTGTTTATCATTATAACTAATCTATACTAATAAAAGGCAAAGCCCTCACTCACTCACTCACTCACTCCACTAATTCTTAAACCCCCAGGGAAAAGGGAAATTTCGGTTTTTATTTTGAAATTTAAAATTTAAGGCCTAACCCAAACCGGATAACTTTCTTTTTAGGCCCCTTCACAAATTTGGAGCCGTTTTCGCAACCCGGAAACAAGTCGGCAATCTTATTTTCATGGATACCCCCAGTGGACCTTTGAAATTTCCAAAACTAAATTTTTTCCAATTCTTTTTTGGTGATGACCCCACTTCCCAAAATTGGGCCTTCCCGCCAAACCAAAAAAAGAGTAGATTTTATTTCGGTATTCCCCTTCCGCTATTAATTTCCCGCACCCTCCCAATTCCCAAAGGGAAAGGGGGCCCCCTTTTTTTAAAGGGGCCAAAAACGGGCCCCCCCCAACCCCCTTTTTTTTCTTATTTTTAGCCCCATTTACAATTTTTAGGGACTTCTGGCGCTTAACCAAAAA